>NC_081431.1:42852302-42855605 GCF_949786415.1 Peromyscus eremicus
CAAAATTCTTAGCTTTGAGCCAGGCGGCGGTGGTGCACGCCTTAATCCCAGTACTCAGGAGGCAGAGCCAGGCAGATCTCTGTGAGTTCGAGGCCAGCCTGGTCTACAGAGTGAGATCCAGGACAGGCACCAAAAGCTACACAGAGAAACCCTGTCTTGAAAAACAAACAAACAAACCAAAACCAAAATTCTTAGCTTTAGATAAAAAGATGTTATAAATGGAATAGCAAATGATATCTACTGGTAAAATTCTAAATTAATTTTAGGGCATGAACTTATTTAGTAATGCAAGCAAAAATAAATCATTAAACCTAATTTGTTACTTTGTAGGTTTGGCAATCGAGTGCAAAATCATTTACATTCTTGATGCAAATGATGAATGGTAATTATACTGCAACAAAGTAGACCACAACTATAATTATAAGGTGAATTTTCAAACCTGTAAAGTGTGATGCTGATTATATTTCCCTACTTCTATTTTACAGCTTAAAAAAATAGGAACAGTACAATTACAAATTTAATCAAAGCTTAAAATTGAATTATAGGACACTAATACAAGTACTCTTATTTCTTTGTATATTGGTCTCCATGTTCTAGGGTCAGCAACATTTTTCTGACAAGGGACAGATGGAAAATAGTTCAGGCATTGTGCGTCATACTGTCACTGGTCACACTCTGTCATAAAGTAGAGAGAGAGACAGGAGTAAGTCACTGAGCAGAGCTGTGGTTTCACATCGACCTGTAGACGGCAACAGCCCGCAGCTCAAAACCTGTGGCAGCCAGCGATGCCCTGTCAAAGGCATCCTAGAAGGTTTTTAGATCACGATTTTTTTCAATAGATTTATTCAGAAAAACAAAACAGGCCAATGGAAAGAGTAAAGACATGGACTCTAAATCCAACTCCATTCGTTCACCCACAGACTGCAGATTTACTTCACTGAGACTCATTTTCACCTATAAATGCATCAATATTTCAGAATATTAAGAATTTAATATTTAATTAAATGTAATATATTAAAACATTTAATATTTAATTAATATTATATTAAAACATGTACAAGTACCTGTACTGTTTAATGAAGGGAAACTACCTTCAAAATAAGGTATTTTGAAATTTAAGTTTAAAACATTAACCAATCACACCTGATAAATCTGTCCTCAAGGCATAAGAATGTATCATCCATTGAGACCCAGACAAGCACAGCACAAGGTCTTCTTGCTGGCTTTGTTCACATCCTTATCCAGTATCTGTAATGGTGCTTGCTATGTGTTCCCTACTTCTGCTCTGTCCATGTGACCATCTTATGACTTTAAAAAAAGTCACCTAAGTCATGTGTCTAACAAAGTGGACATCTAAGTAACTTTGGCATTCCAATGATAATTATAGCACCATATATAGCTACATCAGACTTTTGTAATGTAAGACAAAGATAGACGCCAATAAAATATGTGGAGTGATATAAGTCTTTTGAATAATGAATAACTTTTTCCTTGAAGTAAACAGATTACTCTTGTTCAAGCTTATATACAAAAATTTCACGATGGGTTTAAGTGATCTGTGAAGGTTTCAGAGGTACAACCAACCATTTGGAAGTCTAACAAATAAAACACAGATGCATGGACATCTGTGCTACAAAGGAGTCATCAAATTTACCTAATGTAGCTAAACACTCCTCTAAGGAGAAAGCTAAAATGGTCCTTGATGGTCTGTGAACAAAAGGCAAACTTGTATTTAATACAGCTGCTTCACAATGACTTCCATGCCTGTAACACTGAAATCTGATTACAGGACATCAAAGTAACAGTAATCCTACAATGGCGAGTCCTAATCCTTAGCCAAAGGAAACAAACAGAAACTTAGCTCTTCCCAAACCCCAGATGAAAAGCCATGAAAAGCACACCTCAAATACCGTCGCTCCTGTGAACCGACTCAGTGCGGCGAACTCCAGGATCAAGGTCCCTGCACAGGCTGTACAGGTGTCTGTCTCAGTCCCTGTCCGGGCTTCCGGCTTTCTGATGCCAAACTTCAAATTAATCTAAACACAATGGGAATGTTATCATGAGAAACGACCAAGAGACAAGTGAGTTTCTGATCAATCACTGTCACAAGACTACCAGATTATGAGAAGAAGTCATGAAGTACATGAACACTGAACTCAATCTGAGGATCTCTGTAGCTTACCAACGAACTTCTAGGAAAACATACTCTGAGCATATAGGATTTATGGGGTAAGTAAGTTCTCATTTTTTTCTTGATGATGTAATAATACATCATTATAACAATAAATCGTTAAAAAGGTAGATCAGCCTTAGGAGAAATTAAGTTTGAGAATTTATGAAACTAGTACAATGTTAAGTAGTTCATAGAGAAAAACTTGATTGTAATGGTATATATTTAGAAGAGATTAAAACTTTGTTTTATAGGTTTTTATAAATTAATTTATTCTTTGGCAATTTGATACATGCACACTCATTACTCCACCCTGATTCTCCTTCCCCCCATAAAGTTCTCTTCCCACTATCACCCTTTCTTTTATTACATTCATTATTTATCGTCTGTGGAGGCATGTGCATGCCACATCATGCATGTGGCAGTCACAAGACAACTTGGGAGAGTCAGCTCTTCTCCTTCCACCAAGTACACCCTGGGGATCAAACTCAGATAGTCAGGCTTAACGGCAGGAGCCTTTATGTGTCCTGAATCATCAAGAGTCCACGTGTCCTTTTAATTTTGTTGTGTGACTCACTGCGTTTAACTAGGGCTGCCCACGTGAGTGTGAACTATCCAGCAGAGCAGGGGACTCCCCTGTGACAACATCACCAAGGACACTGACTCCCCACCTCCAGTTCCTGATCAATATTTGTTATCTAATGCAGAGTAGATATCATAATAAGATACAAGGAAGTAGACCTTTGCCTTCAAGGAGCTTAAAAGCCAGACAGAATAAATAGGATAGGTATAAAAATAGATAATTAATAATAATGAAAGTCACAAATAAGTGCAAAAAAAATTGAGGAACTGATAAAAATAATGCTAAAACCAAGGAGATAAACTATCACTGGGTTGGGGGTAGCTGCAAATTAAGAAAGGTGGCTGATCAGGTCATGGACCCTAAAGGAGAACCTATGACTGCCACTTTGCTAAACCAATATAAGTCCCAGCTGCATTCTAAATGCTTATGATTCTTCTGAGCAAATGGAGACCATGACAGGAGCCACAACTGGTCAAAACGCAGAGACCAAGGGGTGCCCAGCCCCAGTGGGTACATCTACAACACAAGCCTACACCAAAGAAGGTTCAGG